>NC_052353.1:4059549-4065938 GCF_009727055.1 Benincasa hispida
TGATGAGAGGGGTGAGAGAAAATGATGGTGCTAATTCTTCTTCCTCCATGATACACTAAGAGAAGAGTTCTCTTTGGAAAAATGAAAAGAGAAGAAAAATTCTTCTCCTCCCTCTCCTCCTCTCTTTCTCTCCATCTCCTTCCCTCTTCCACAACCCTAAGACAGAACTCATACCTCTTGTCATTCTCAATCTCTAAAGAGAATATAAGAGGCTTCGTTTAGTAGTGTCCCTTTTAGAGAAGGAGATCCGTTCGTGACTTTGTTCGTGGGAATTCTTGAAGAATGGTCTTCAAAGGTAAGGGTTTTTAAAACCCTAAGTTTTCCTTTATTAATACATGTTATAATTTATGTAAATGCATATCTTGTTCTTGATTTACTGTAAAACTTACATTCAAAGAAAAATGGATTTGGGACGATCTTGCTTCCACTCAAGGTTCTCTCCTTATAGAGTTCCTTCAGATGTATGCACCTAAACGATGTGCCCGCATTATGGCTTGAATGATGTGCCCACATTGAATGACGATGCACCACCAGACAACTAGAAGTAGACATATAAATCTATCCTTGGTACATTTGCATGATAAGTCAACAAGTGTCAGGGATAGAAGTCCATCATATTAGTGATATATCTACATGGCAAGTTAATTATTTAATAAGATAAAAGTCTATCACAAATAGAATGACATTTCTATATAATATGACAATGAAATATCAGAGTTCATTAATGATGAACTTTAATACCTAGGTACTTTAACATTGATAGACTAATATCACTAATAGACTATGATAAGGGAAAAATTGGAATTAAGAAAATTATGAATAAAAAGGAAAACTAGTGTGACTCGATTGGTTTCATAGAGGTCGTTCATTGTGTTCATTGTGTTCGATTGTGTTTGAGTAGCTTTTGGTTGTTCGTGTTGATCGTGTTGTTCCGGTCGTTATGTTTGAGCATTGCACTTCTTGGACACTTGGAGATTGATCGAGGGAGTTTGAAGAATGGTTCTTCAAAGGTACGCACACTCTATCCCTTGATTCTATCGTTTAGCATGCTATAATTTCGTTGTGTGCATGACCTGTTAATTTTCGTTCTAGTACTGTAATTGTTTATGTTCAACTCGAATGAAATTTGGAACGACTTTTCCACTGCTCATGGAAACCCTCATGTCTGATTTCAATTGGTATCAGAGTTAGGTTGTTCTGATATTCCAAATTTCATTTCTACTTTGAACTTCTTTTATAGTCGTAGTGGGTTTTAAGGTTTCTGCATTACGTTTAAGTGTTAAATGCATTTTATGGATGTGTTTATGAATGTTTACAGGTTAATTTCCTCTGCTTAAAGCTTTCTTTGCGATTACAAAGTGTTAGTTTGTAAGGGCCCCTGTATTTTTTGGCATAATTAACAAGCAATCGAGTCTGTAATTCAAAGTGTTTGAGTTTGTTGAGTCATTCGTGATGAAGTTTTGGAGCATGGAGATGCGGTTCTCAGTGAGGAAGAATACCAAACATTGGTCATATCGTGTAGTCTAAGGTAAACGATCGTTGAGATTTGGCTAAACGATCGTGTAGAAAAGTTCTGCACGATCGTGTAGTATGTACTAAATGATCATTTAGCTAATGTTAAACGATGGGGTAATACGTTTACTCTATCGCGTAGCGTTAGTTGCTCGATCGCGTGGATGCTGGAGATAGACGATCGCGTAGAGCATTTGATGCTCATCGTTTAATAAACGACGCGCGCACTAAATGATCGTGTAGTTAGCATGCTTCATCGCATAGTCACTAACTACACGATCACACGGTATACGATACCTTGGCGCTTGTTCAGTGATCGTTTAGATGATTGTGCTTCATCGAATCGTTGTTGTTTAGTCGATTGTTTAAGGCTTGCGTGGTACGTTGCTTGTTGCACGATCGTGTACCTCATGCTTCAACATATAGTAAAGGTACATGATCGTTGCTAAACAATCGTTTAGCTCAGGAAGCGGTGGTAAACGATTGAATAAATCGTTTACTCTCTCGTATATGCGATCACTCGAATTTGGTACATGATCAAGGAGATGCATTTCTTCGCCCATACGGTTCAAGACCCGGTTCGCTTATTTGAATTATAGACTCATTGCTATTTGTAATATTTAACTTTTTTTTTTTTTAAGATTTGAGGCTAACTATCCCAGTTCATCAACTTTTATTTAATATACATGAGATGTATGTATTTTATATACCATAATGTATGACATATAGATTTGAAACCCACCTTAGGTTATGCCATTATTCATGCATCAATATATTATAAGTGTTATAATATAGTTAAAGGCATGATGAAATTACAAGAGAGCATGCGCATGCATCATGAAATATAAGAGTTATATTTATGCATGCAGTAAGCATATTCATGCATCATCTTTATATTATAAGCGTTTTAGTATAAGGGTGAATGGAAGCATGTTGCTTGGTTCATTGCTTGGTTGTATAAGTGTTATAGAAAAGTAGCAATGAATGAACAATGCATGAAGCATGAGACTTAAGCTTGTTTATAAATGTTGTAAATGGGTGAAGGGTGTGTGTCAACACGTCCTACGGTCTCTTTCATTCGTTCGCATCGTGAGATCATTTTTGCACTCCCTCGTGGCGCCCTAGGAGCGTCCCCCTTCAGATGAGTTTTGTGCAGTTGGTCAATTTCAAGATGAACTGCAGAAGTGGATAGGGTCACTTTAGTTTTTGCCCCAATCAGATTTTTTCCCTTCAAATTGGCTGCTTGAGGCGGAACTTTAGGGCCGAAAATGATGGGTCACACTTAGGGAAATTGTTAAGCAAGTTAATGATTTCTTGACCAAATCAATGATGGCTAGTCGTTATAGGAACAAGAGTTGTTCTGGTATTAATGACTTGTTGAGAATGTTTCAATTCATAGAAGGGATAAATTGACCACCCTTCGGCGGCTTTTATCCTAAACCTTTGAAATGTCATTGCGAAACTAAATGTCACACGGGGTTCATTTCAGTTTTGCTAAACCTTATTGGATGTTGTATGTTTTTCAACTAGTATTTGCTAAAACCTAATATAGGTCAATGTGTTTGTTTTTTCAGTAACATGAATGTTTTTCAGTCCGTTAAAACATATTTCGTGGTAAACGACCTCGAGTTTGTCATAGTTGAGAAGTGTCCTCAAGTCCTGACCCTTGATGAACCGCGAAGTGTTCGTAATGCATATGAGGTGTGGATGAAGACTAACTTATTGGCCCGACCATATTGGCTAGCATACCTGATGTTTTGGCCAAAAGGGTTGAGAGCATGGTCATTACGCGTGAGATCATGGACTCGTTGCAAGAATTGTTTAAACGTTAGTTCTCACCTTTTGAGCACAAAGGGATAGATGACAAAGAAACCAGTAGCGTTAATTCTCAAGATAACCTCCAGTTAGAGAAAGCAAGTGTTGATGACTCTGATGAAGTTCATTGACGATAAGTGTTATCTGAAATGGAACTTGGAGCTTTTTTTGGTTCTGACACTAATCCCACTACTCTCCAAAAGATGAAGAAGTCTAAAGACAGTAAATGTGATTTATTGGTCTTGGAGACGTGTTTAGTAGAGAATGATGATTCTTCCTGGATCCTTGATTCGGGTGCTACTAATCACATTAGTTCTTCTTACCAAGGATTTAGTTCCTAGAAAACGTTGCCACAGAGAGAGTTGACTCTTCGAGTTGGTACTAGTGAGGTTGTTTCAGCTGTTGCTGTAGACAGACTGAAGTTATTTTTAGACAAGAAACGTTATCTATTACTGGATAATGTTTTTGTAGTACCTCATATGAAGAGGAACTTGATCTCGATTTCTTGTCTCATTGAACAAGGTTATGACGTCTCCTTTTCTGAGAGTAAATTGTTTATTTTCAAGAATGGTATGGAGATTTATTTTGGTTCAATGGAAAATAACTTATATGTACTAAGGTCATTAGTCATAAAAGCCTTGCTCAATACTGAAATGTTCAGTATGGCAACAACAGCTAAAAGACCAAAGGTTTCTCCAAACGAAAACGCCCATCTTTGACATCTAAGGTTAGGTCACATCAACCTCAATAGGATTGAGCAGTTGGTGATATGTGGACTTTTAAAGAGTTTAGAAGAAAACTCTTTGCTAGTGTGTGAATCGTGCCTTGAAGGCAAGATGATCAAACGACCTTTTACTAGAAAAAGGTTATAGAGCCAAGGAAGCCATGGAGCTTGTACATTCAGACATTTATGGTCTGATGAATATTAGAGCTCAAGGTGGGTATGAATATTTCATCTCTTTCATAGATTATTCCAGATACGGGTATCTCTACCTAATGCAACTTATGTCTAAAACTCTTGGTAAGTTCAAGGAGTATAAGGCTGAAGTTGAAAACTTTTTAGGTAAGAAGATAAAAACTCGTGGTGGAGAGTATATTGACCTCGAATTCTAGAACTATATGATAGAACATGAAATTAGGTCCCAACTCTCGGCCCCAAGTATACCTCCACAGAATGATGTATTAGAAAAGAGAAACATAACCCTGTTGGACCTAGTTCGGTCTATGATGAGTTATGATCATCTTCCAGACTTGTTTTAGGGATTTTTAGTGAAGACTGCATGTTATATTTTGAACAACGTTCCCTTGAAAAGTGTTTATGAAACACCTTTTGAGCTATGGAGAGACCGTAACGGTAGTTTATGCCACTTCAGGATTTGGGGATGTCCGACCCATGTGCTTGTGGCTAACCCAAAGAAGTTGGAACCGCATTCGAAAGTTTTCCTATTTGTAGGCTACCCCTAAAGGATCTACAAAATGGTAGGTTTGAATTGGCGACTTCACCACTCGCACCCATACAAATAAAAGGACCGCCTTCAATGGCAGGAGTTTCCAACTCACTCAGGATTGAGGTCATGTTACCTATGGTCATACTAGTGAAGTGGATTCTCTGTAATGAACGGTGTTATATAACAAGACGTTAACACTTTGTGGTCAGGTCTTATACAAACTCTTTGTATTGGACGCCCCCGCTCGCATGTCCCCAACATGAATGATCAGGATCAAACTATCTATGACAAGTCACAACACTTGTGACCATTCCACAAAGCGGGCCGCATCCGTAGCGTTACCAGGATAAGGTTTTCCTTCTATATCCATATACTACAGAGCATTTTGGTTATCACTCAAGACATGATCCACTTGTATGTCACCACATACATGCTTGAGTTACATACATATAACCAGGGATTTTAATTTTATTGGTTTGTGGTAAAGTAAATAAAAAATGCAATTGATCAAAATACAAGATGTGAAGTAAAATATCATATATTATACGACAGAATCATTCGTACAAACTGTTTACAAACTATAGGACACGAGACTCTAGGGCATCAACCCCAACAATCTCCCACTTGTCCTAAAGCGAAGTGGGGTGTACAATAAACTAGGGCATAAAATCCCAGTACAAAAAATCTCCCACTTGCCGTACTCCAGCCGCGAGCAATTCTATAGACCCATGCTCTGTAGGTGACCTTCAATCACTGTATCCGTGAGAGCCTTCGTAAACAGGTTAGCAACATTGTGCTCCGAAACGATCTTCGTGACGGTCACGTCCCCTCATGGAGTCCTGCATCGAGTACTTGAGAAACATCTTGTTAATGTACGATGCCTGAGACAGTGCTAGCATTTTATTCTTACGATCCCAAACGATTTGTATAACGAGAACAAAATGAGCCTCTCCCAAATCTTTCCTTTGGAATTGGGTCGCTAGCCAGTTCTTAATCGCAGTCAATAGACCTACATCATTCCCAATGAGTAGGATATCGTCTACATACAACACTAAGAAGACTACTGAAGCGATGATGATCTTCTTGTAGACACAAAGTTTATCAACATTTTGGTCAAAGCCATACGACTTGATCGCAGTATCAAACCGTATGTTCCAAGATCGTGACACTTGTTTCAGTCCATAAATGGACTGATTCAATTTCCCTTGACCTTGGGAGATGAATCCCTCAGGTTGCACCATGTAAATGGTCTCCTCAAGATTGCCATTCAGAAATGTCATATTGACGTCCATTTTAAAGATCTCATAATTGTAATAAGCTGCAATGGATAAGAGGATGCGGATCGACTTTAACATGGCAACAGGCGAGAAAGTTTCCTCATAATCGACTCCTTCTACCTGGGTAAAACCCTTTGCCACAAGTTGAGCCTTGAAGGTCTATATCTTCCCATCAGCACCCCGTTTATGCTTGTAGATTCATTTACATCCTATAGGTCGAACCCCATCAGGCTGATCTACAAGATCCCATACTGAGTTGAAATACATCGACTACATCTCGAGATCCATGGCCTTGACCCATTCATCTTGGTCAACATCCTCCATTGCCTTCTTATAA
>NC_052353.1:4066463-4103829 GCF_009727055.1 Benincasa hispida
GAAAACGCATTCCTCAACTCGCCATCTACTACCATAGCAAGGATTTCTGTGAAACCAGATAGCGAACGGGCGGGCTTCGTAACCGCTCCTATTGACCGTCAAGGTCCCTCAATCTTGAGGTGGGACCCGACACCTACTAGATGATCTCCATTAACAACTCTTACTGATGTTAGCTGGCTTCAACACTCTTGTTGAAGTTTCAGTAGTTTCAATTGGAAAGATCATGCAACACGAACTTTGCTTTGTGGACTGTGCCGCTATATATCCTCTCTCCAGAAAAAGGAAAATAGCGTTTGTTTGAAACAAACACCTATTTTCCGTCAGATCAATAAAAAATAACCCCGCTCTTTACCTTTGAGGTAGCCTACAAAAGACGACATAACCTCAACCTGTTCAACTCTTCTGTTTAGCCTCCAATGCCTACAAAGGTCAGAATGTACTAACTCAAGAGGCTCCTTGGCTCTATAACCTTTTCCAGTAAAAGGTCGTTTAGTCATCTTACTCTCAAGGCAAGTTTCGCACATTGGTAAAGAATTTTCTTCTAACTCACTTAGAAGTCCATTCTTCACCAATCTCTCAATCCTATTGAGATTGATGTGCCCTAAACGTAGATGCCAAAGTTGGGCATTTTCTTTGGAGAAATACGTTGACATTTTTATTGAGATACAACAATTCTAAACAATTCAGTATTATGAAAGGAATTAATGGCTAATGGCCTTAGCACATATAAATTCAATTCCAGATATGTTGTGCAAATAAAAACACAATTTTTATGAATAAATGCTTTATCCACATTAAAAGAGACAATATATTTACATTGCAATAAACACTTTACAAAAATAAGGTTCCTTTTTAGTTCCGAAACACATTATTTAAAATAAGAAACCTATTCTGTAAAGCTAACTGGAGTCCTCCCATTGCCCCAGCTGAGACGACGTGCCCGGTGCCTACTCGCATTGTCATCTAACTAGCCTCCAACTGTCGCCAAGATATAATCCCCTGAAAAGAAGAACAAACATGGTTAGTGGCGCCTGAATCAATTATCCAGGCAAAATCATCATTCTCCACTAAACAAGTTTCAAGAACTAGTAAATCATATTTACCTTTATCGGCCTTGGCCTTAGCCTTGGTCGCTTTCTTCTCTTTTAGATACTGAGGACAGTTCCTCTTCTAGTGTTCACCTTGGTAGCAGTGGAAACACTTTCCCTAAGCAACATGTAGATGCCTCCTTGGGTCGACAGGCGGTGGGTTAGCAGGTGCCTTCCCTTTTCCCTTACCACCCTTCTTCTACTTCCCCTGTGTAGAGTTAATAGTAGAAGGTGCAGACTTCATTCCTGAGGTCGAACCTCTATGGAACGTCCTGGAGGATGAAGCAACATTTGCCTCACCCTTCTTCCTTTTCTTACTTTTCAGTAAAGATTGGTAGGTTAGCAACTCGTTGAGGAGAGTTGTGAGGTTATATTTCATTTGGTTAAGAATCACAGTGCTAACAAAATGCATGAAGCTCTCCGGTAAAGAATGCAGGATTATGCTTACCTGGCTTCCCTAATTGATGGTAGACCCATTCAACTCCGCCATATTAAAGTGGACCATCATGTTAAGCACATGTTCACGAACAGAGTTGACTTCTTCTATTTTGGAGTTGAATATGTATTTAAGAGCCTTATCCATAAGCTGTTCAGACGGTTTTCCAAACATCCCCCACATGGACTCCATGATCTTACACACTGAGACCATAGACTCATGTTTCATGGCCAAGACTTCGGAAAGGCTTGCCAAGATGTAGGCTCAGGCCTTTTCATTCATCCTTGTTCATCGTTCATATGCCTCCCGAACATTTCGAGCGACTTTAGAAGCTGGAATAGGAGGACAAGCCTCCGTGAGAACAAACATCAGATCCTCGATGATCAAGATCGTCGTGATCATGTGTTTCGATGTTGTGAAATTATTGCCCGTAGGTTTTTTGGCGTTTAGTAATGCCAATGTTGTTATTGCCATTTTGAAAACGTTATTGAAAATATGAACAAAACTTTATTAGATTGTGCTAAACCACTTTTAAACCAATCAGTTTTGCAAAACAATTTCAAGTACTCTAAGTTATAGACTTCTATTTTGCAATGATGCCCTGGTGAGACAGGACAAACGTCACCGGTGGGGTGATTAGTTGCCCCTTTGCTGGGATGAGACATTCTCAACCATTAGGTAAAAAAACTCTTGGAACTGAACCTAACAGCCACCATTTTTTCGTTTAGAACCGTTAACCTTTAACAATTTCGTGTAAGTGTGACCTCTCACTTTCGGTGCCAGAGTCCCGCTCTAATTAGCCCACCATAGGGAAGCAGCAGATTAGGACAAGACACTAAGTTACCTTATCCCCTTACAGGAGATTAAATAATTAAACTTGCAAAACTGTCATCTTTTAGGGGACACTCCCAAGGTGCCTCGAGGCGATGCACAGTAACTTTATTCATCCTAACGAGGGAGACCGAGAGGATATGCTGTTGCACTTTTTGCTCCTACTTACTATGAACACGCTCTCCATCCACCTTGATATTGACCTACTCAAACACCATCCGTTAAGGGAACACACCAAAGATGCCGAGAGGCCGGGGTTAGATCTCACAGTGTGGACTATTTAGGAGAAACATGAAAGGTTTAAGTGAAACATCTTATGCCTCAAGTACCTCCCACTGAATGTTCTATCTAGGGTTCATTAACCTAGACAATCTGGCTACTAATTTTAGTCTAAGTCGCCTTTTTAATCTTTTCTCATAAACAACGTTTGTCTATGAAAAATGAACAAGTTCAAGTAGTCACATTTAAACACTTTAATGGATTATCCTTAACTTACATGCATGCATCAAATCTATCTAATTCACCTTTCCAAGTAAGTTCCCAGGTAGGGATGTTACGTTTCTGTCAACTTAAATACCCCAGCCTAGACAGAACCCGCCTTAGACAAAAAGTCCCTTATAGATAGATTTGCTACACTTTACCTTTTATTAGCCAATTTAATTCTATTAAACTGATTAAAAGATTAAAGCCTTAGGGTTACTAATCGTATTAGAACCGTGATCTTAGGTCTATGTTATCCAAGTTTTAAACACTTTAAAACCATGAATTAGACCTAAGTGAGCAAGCATGTCTTTTTTATTTTCTTTTAGTTCTAATTTCTCTTTAACTTTTAAAAAGAAACAACTGAAATCATTGTGCACAACGAGGTGTTTATAACATTTATAAAGTAACCTATGTGTCATGCTTCATGCAATGTCCGGTCATTACTATTTATAACTTTTATATAATGCGTAACAACCAAGCAAACATGCTATCATTCACCCTTATACTATAACAATTATAATATAAAGATGATGCATGTCAATGCTTTTTATGCATGCATAAATATAACTCTTATATTATATGATGCATGAGTATGCTCTGACATAATTAAATCATGCTTCTCTAAATTATAACAATAACAATAAATAGATGATGCATGGCCATTGCATAACCTAAGGTGGGATTTACTATATGTGCATACCATATGACATATAAAAAAAATATACATCGCATGTAATAAGTAAAGGATTAATGGACCGGGATGAGCCTTTACAAAAACCGGAATGAAAACACCCAATCTATTACATCTTTCATCAAGCAAATCGGTTCAGAGGCGAACCGGGTCTTGAACTGCCAGAGGACTCCATTGTGTAGTAAACGCCGTAGGTAGACGATCGTCCAGCGCAAACTAGACAATAGAAGTAAAATTAAACGATCGCCTAGACGATGACGAGGCTGCGAAGCCTGATCGTCTATGCGATCACTTTGCGCGATGACAGGTAAACGATTTACCTTGTATTACTAAGCAATCGTTTAGTCCTGTCTCTTATACACATCTAGATGTGTATAAGAGACAGGAAGTTTGCTGACCAAAATGATCGTCTATGCGATCACTTTGCGCGATGACAGGTAAACGATTTACCTTGTATTACTAAGCAATCGTTTAGACCTGTCTCTTATACACATCTAGATGTGTATAAGAGACAGGTTTGATCAATAGAGATCGCGTACCATATCTTCTGTACGATGCGATCAACCCAAGATCGCCTCCTTCCTCGAAGAACTATAACGCTTGAACCGAACTTCTTCTTTAAACAACTCAAAACTTCAAACAAACTTTTAATACAGACTCGACAACAGTTATTAATGCCTAAAAACGCAGGGGAATTTAAAAATAACCGCAAATGTAAAAAGATTTAAATCAAATTGAGGCTACCATCCATGAAAACATTAATTAATATGCACATCCACAGCAATTTAACTATTAAACAGTGTAGAAATGCACCCACCATGAACGTCAATGTCATTTTGTTGCAACATGTGAATTGGAGTATCAAAACTTGGCTCTGATACCAATTGAAGGATCTCTTACGGAAGAGTTCCATGAGCGCGTTCGAATCACTCCAATTTCACAATGACCGAAATACATCAAATACGTTCAAACGCATAGTTATGCAAACAAACATTTATTAATGGCATGCTATGAACAAGAAATTAAAAGGGAGAGAGTTGCCATACTAGTTGAAGACGGTCTTCAAACTTCGGAACTCAACGCAGTGGAAACCTCCACCCGATCAACCAACACCCAACAGATGCGTCGACTGCAGCAGCATGAACAACCGCAAACTCATGAATGCAGCGGGGATGACACCACCAGAAAAAAGCCCTGAGTATTCTCGGAGTGAGAACCCAAAGCGTGGTCTTTGGTGAGTTTGGTAGAGGAAGGAGGAAGAATGGATCATTTAGGCGATAAGCAACTGGGAGAGAATATAACGTTATTGTATAGCAAAATGCTTATCGTTTAGGAGAAACTACACGATCGTATAGATTTTACTGAACGATCGTTTAGAAAATAGAAGGCGATCGTTCAGCAAATACGACACACTATACGATTGTTTAGGACTTAGTGTGCGATCGTTTAGGCATTAGATAAACGATCGTTTTAGGCACAGAGCGACTATCGTGTAGGCTCTCGAGATTAAGCGATCGATTACGTTTTTAGACCAACGCGCTCTTCGATCTTCTTCCAGACGATTGATTTAAAATGAAAACAAATTTCATTTTAGTTCATCGGTTACAATAACCGACGCAACTTCCACTAACGCAAGTCCGAATGTGATTTTTGCTTAATTATCATATAATTAACCAATTAATTAATAATAAAATATAATCATATTATATTTTTACCCTATAGTTTGATATCACATATCTACTACAGTATTTTCTCCTTTACTTGATATAAATCATATTTGTATCTAATTTTCTCCAAAATAATGTATCTCATACATTTAACCAATTATATCATATATAATCAACCAGTCCAATTATATCATATATAATGTAACTTCCTCTTGTCAAATTGAACATTTCAAATTAACCCAAACACTGATTCTCGACTTTATCCAAGATACCCAGGGGACCAAATGGACCTCTGGCTCGAAGCTCCAACGGTCAGTGAATAGCTGACTAAACTCTTTAGCCACGAGATCCACCATCCGTTAACTGTCAGGCATTCCACTAAAGACCAACAGCTGAACTCTTCTTACCACAGATATATTTTTGTGTCCATCGGATATAACCAATCATGAGTATGATGACCCTTCACAGATGCTCGTAAGTACAACTGGGTCGAATTATCATTTTGGCCCTGTAGTTACATCTCACTCTTTAAGTACTACTGATTCCTCTAATGAACAATACAACATAGTTCAACTATGTATGAACACTTCTTGGGCCAAGAGAAAGTGTGTGGCGCCACATCGTTCAAACCCCAGAATCAGCCCCTTAAGGGAGCTATCTATCTACTTACCCCTACCTCGGGGAAGGAGTGAATTCCATGTTGTGTAGCTGAGTTCCCAGCTCCCTAATAAGATGAATCCCCAAAATGGTAGGTTTGAATTGGTGATCTTGCCACCCATATAAATCAAAGGACCGCCCTCAATGGCAAGAGTTCCCAACTCACTTAGGATTGAGGTCATGTTACTTATGGTCATCCTAGTGAAGTGAAGTCTCTGTCATGAACAGTGTTATATAACGAGACGTTAACACTTCATGGCCAGGTCTTATACAAACTCTTTGTATAGGATGCCCCATCTTGCATGTCCCCAACACGAATGATCAGGATCAGACCATCTGTGACAAGTCACAACACTTGTGACCATTCCAAAAAGCGGGTCACATCCGTAGCATTACCAGGATAAGGTTTCCCTCTTATATCTATATACTACAGGCCATTTTGGTTATCACTCAAGACATGATCCACTTGTACGTCACCACATACATGCTTTAGTTACATACAGATAACCAGGAATTTTAAGTATATTGGTTTGTGGTAAAGCAAATAAAATATGCAATTAAGCAAAATACAAGATGTGAAGTAAAATATCATATATTATACAACACAACCATTCATACAAACTGTTTACACACTACAGGACATGAGACTTTAAGGCATCAACCCAAAGAACCCAAGGAAAACATGGGGTGGATACTTCTATGATCTGAGTGAGAAAAAAGTGTTTGTGTCGACAAATACTATCTTCTTGGAAGAAGACCACATTAGGGATCATAAACCATGAAGTAAGCTTGTTTTACATGAGATTTCTAATGAGACTATTGAGGGTTCAACAAGAGTTCTTGAACAGATTGACAGATCAATAAGAGTTGTTGACGTCGGTTCATTTAGTCAACTATCTCAAGAGTTGATACAGCCTCGATGTAGTGGGATGTTTATGAACCCATCAAAATGCTACATGGGTTTGACTGAAGCCTAGAACATTATTTCTGATGATGGGATCGAGGATCCATTGTCTTATAAACAAGCAATGGAGGATGTTGACAATGATGAATGGATTAAAGCCATGAACCAGGAGATGAAGTCTATGTAATTCAATAATGTCTGGGAACTTGTGGATCAGCTGATGAGGTAAAACCTGTAGGGTGTAAGTGGATCTACAAGTGAAAACAAGGTGTAGATGGAAAGGTGCAGACCTTTAAGGCTAAACTCATGGCAAATGGTTATATCCAGATCGAGGGAGTGGACTATGAGAAAACTTTATCACCTGTTATCATGTTGAAGTCTACCAGGATACTCTTGTTCAGAGCCACATTTTATGATTATGAGATATGGCAAATAGACGTCAAGACTGTCTTTCTTAATGGTAATCTTGAGGAGACCATCTACATGGTTAAACCAGAGGGGTTCATTGTTCCAGATCAAGAGCAGAGAGTTTGCAAGCTTAATAGGTTCATTTATGGACTGAAAAAAGCGTTTAGATCGTGGAAATTTAATAGTACGGTCAAATCGTTTGGCTTTGATTAGAATGTTGATGAGCCTTGTGTTTACAAGAACATCACCAATAGCTTAGTAGCTTTCTCAGTACTGTATGTGGATGATATTCTACTCATTGGGAATGATGTAGGTTTTCTGACTGATATTAAAAAATGGCTAGATGCCTAATTCCAAATGATAGATTTGGGAGAGGCGCAGTATGTTATAGGGATCCAGATCATTCGGGATCGCAAGAACAAGAGGTTGGCCTTGTCTCAAGCATCGTACATTGATTAAATGTTGATCAGGTACAAGATGCAGGATTCCAAGAGGGGTTTATTACCCTTCAGGCATGGAATTATTTTGTATAGGATCAATGTCCTAAGACACCTCAAGAGGTTGAGAAGATGAGACGGATTCCCTATGCTTCAGCTGTTGGAAGCTTAATGTATGCTATGTAGTAGGGATTGTCACTCATTATCAATCCAATCTAGGATTAGATCACTGGACGACGGTCTAAACGATTCTAAAGTATCTTTGGAGAATGAGGGGCTATATGCTCGTGTATGAAGATAAGGATTTAATCCTTATGGCGGTCAAAACGATCCTCAAGTATCTTCGGAGAACGAGGGCTACATGCTCGTGTATGGAGATAAGGCTTTGATCCTTACAGGATACACAAACTCTAATTTTCAGACTGATAGAGATTTTCGAAAATCGACATCAGGGTTCATGTTCACTCCGAATGGAGAGGCTGTAATTTGGCGAAGCATCAAGCAAGGATGCATCACGAACTCCACTATGGAAGTCGAATTCGTAGCCGTTAAAAAGGTTGTTTGGCTTAGGAAGTTCCTTATAGATTTAGAATTTTTTCCAAATATGTCTTTGTCGATCACTCTCTATTGTGATAACCGTCGGACTATGGAAAATTCAAAGGAACCTCGGAGTCATCGTAGAGGCAAGCATATAGAACGGAAATATCATTTAATCAGAGAGATTGTACATCACGGTGATGTGATAGTCAGGAAGATCACATTGGAGCACAACGTTGTTGATCCGTTTACAAAGGCTCACATGATTAAAGTATTCGAGGGTCATCTGGAGAGTCTGGGTCTACGGGACATGCGTCATCTTGTCTAGGGCAAGTGGAAGATGATATTGGGGTATAGAATATGCCTTAGTTTATTGTATATTGTACTTGTTTTTTCATGTATTGCACATTAATCTCTCGAGACATTAGGACAAGTGGGAGATTTTTAGGATTGGTGTCCTAATTCTCCTGGAGTCTTGTATTTCGTAAACTTTGTACATATTGTTATTAATAAAATAAGAGTTATTTTATTTGCATTTACTCATATCCAATAAACAAAGATCCGTGGATATTGTATGTAAACTTAAGCATGTATATGAGATATACAAGTGCATCATGCCTTAAGTAGTAACCTAAAAGGTCTGTAGTATAAGGATTAAGAAGGGATACCTTATCTTGGTGACACTATGGATACAGCCCACTTTGTAGATGTTTATAAGTGTTGTGAACTACTACAAATGGTCTGATCCTGATTATTCATGTGGAGACATGCGATCAAGAATGTCCTATACAAAGAGTTTGTATAAGAGCGGACCACGAGAGATTAGTCTCTTTATATAACGCCGTTGATATTTGAGATTTACATCTCACTATAACGACCATAGGTGACATGACCTTAATCCCGAGTGTTTTGGGAACTCCTGCATTTGAGGGCGGTCTTTGGATTAGTATGGGTGAGAATGGCCAGATTGCCAACTCAACAAGCCTACCCTTTTAGGGATTTCTCTAACTGAGGAGCTAGAAACTCAGTTACACAAGATGGAATTTACTTCTTTGATCGGGATACTATTACCTAGGTTCCTAAAGTTTGAATGGATCCTCGAAGTAGGGGTAAGTAGATAAATTTCTTTCGTAAGGGCTGATTCTGGGTCTTGAACACAATGGCCACATCTTCTCTTTGGAAGAAATGACCCAGTCATAGTAGGACTATGACTTATTATTCATTAGAGGAATCAGTGGTACTTAAGGAGTTAGATGTACCTACAAAGAAAATCGGTAAATTGGTCTAGCTGTACTTACGAGCGATCTGTGAAGGCTTATCGCACTATTTATTAGTTGATATGGACATAGAAATATATCTATAGTGAGGTGAGTGCAAGTATCGGTCTTTAGTGGAGTGCCTGATAGTTTACGGATGGTGGATCTCGTGACTAAAGAGTTTAGTCAGTTATTCACGTAACGTTGGAGCTTTAAACTACAGGTCCATAAGGTCACCTTGGTAGCTTAATGCATTCAAGTTGAGAATCAGTTTTTGGGGTTAGTTTAAGGTGTTGAAATTAACAAGAGGAAATTCAATTATATATGATATAATTGGTGTGATGTTTGAAATATATCAAGTGGAGGATTAATGTAAATATGATTTACATTAAGTACCATAAAATAGAAAAAGAACTATGGTTTGTATGTTTCATGAGATGAAATATTAAAACTATAGGTTATAAATATAATATGGTAAGTTGGTTATCATATTTATTTATAATAAATTAATTACATGATAGTTAAATCTTTTTCTCTAATAACCGATTGAGTGGGAGGTTATTGGTGGTTTTATAGTAACCGTGAGATAAAAGTATTTTCCTGAATTTAGTAAAGTTGCCTCATTTGGAAAGTAACTCACGGATAAGCTATCAATTGAAAATGTTTCATTAAGTGATAGCTCATAGAGAGACTAAACGATTGTAGAGCTTTGACTATACGATAGTCATTTAGCTGGTCGTAGCTAAACGATTGTGTGACTAAGTCTATACGATAGGCTACCATTTACTACATGATCAGGCACATCGTCTATACGATAGATGCTTCTTATCTCCCACTTGCTCGATCGTCTACACGATCATTGTCCTCCAGTCTCTTCCTCATACAAAGTTCATATAGAGGCCACAACTCCTGGATTCTCACACTGAGAATACCAAGGTAATCATTTTGATGATGTCCTCACTCACTTTGTGAATCGAGTGTGACTCGATTGGTCTCGTAGAGGTCGTTCATTGAATTGTTGTGTTCGATTATGTTTGAGGAGATTTTGGCTGTTCATGTTGATCGTGTTATTTCGATCGTTGTGTTCGAGCGTTTCTGTTCTTGGATGCTTGGAGATTGATCAAGGGAGTTTGAAGAATGATTCTTCAAAGGCACGCATACTCTATCCCTTAATTCTATCATTTAGCATGTTGTAATTTCGTTGTGTGCATGACCTGTTAGTTTCCGTTCATTTACTATAATTGTTTATGTTCAACTCGAATGGAATTTGGAACGATCCTTCCGTTGCTCATGGAAATCCTCATGTTTGATTTCCTTCAATTGGTATCAGAGCCAGGTTGTTCTGATATTCCAAATTTCATTTCTGTTTTGAACTTCTTTTACAGTCGTGGTGTGTTTTAAGGTTTCTGCATTAGGTTTAAGTGTTACATGCGTTTTGTGGATGTGTTGATGAATGTTTACAGGTTAATTGCCTCTGCTTAAAGCTTTCTTTGTGATTACAAAGTGTTAATTTATAAGGGTTCCTAAGTTTTTTGGCATAATTAACAAGCAATCAAGTATGTAATTAAAAGTGTTTGAGTTTGTTAAGTCGTTCATGATGAAGTTTCGAAGCATAGAGATGTGGTTCTCATTGAGGAAGAAGACCAAAGGGTAGAGCATTTTACGTTCATCGTTTAATCAAAAGTGCGGGCACTAAACGATCGTGTAGTTAACATGTTTCATTGCATAGTCACTGACACACGATCACGCGGTATACGATACCTTAGCGCTTGCTCAGTGATCGTTTAGACGATTGTTCTTTACCGCATCATTGTTGTTTACTCGATCGTTTAAGGCTTGCTTTGCATGATCGCATACCTCATGTTTCATCGCATAGTAAAGGTACATGATCTTTAGCTCAGGAAGCGTTGGTAAACGATTGAGTAAAGCGTTTAATCTCTCGTATAGGCAATCACTCGGATTTGGAACACGATCAAGGAGACACGTTTCTTTGCCCGTATGGTTCAAGACCTGGTTCGCCTGTTTGAACTGGAGACTCATTGTTATTTGTAATATTTAGCTTTGGTTTTTGAGGATTTGAGGCTAATAATCCCGGTTCATCAACTTTTATTTAATATACATGAGATGTATGTTGTTTATATACCATAGTGTATGACATATAGATTTGAAACCCACCTTAGGTTATGGATTTTTTTTTTTTTTGCATCATATATTATAAGTGTTCTAATATAGTTAAAGGCATGATGAAATTACAAGAGAGCATGTGCATGCATCATGAAATATAAGAGTTATATTTATGCGTGCAGTAAGTATATTCATGCATCATCTTTATATTATAAGCATTATAGTATAAGGGTGAATGGAAGCATGTTGGCTTGGTTCATTGCTTGGTTGTATAAATGTTATATAAAAGTAGCAATGAATGAACAATGCATGGAGCATGACACTTAGACTTTTTTATAAATGTTATGCATTCCTTATATGTGTAGCTTCGCATTGTGTATGGTTTTGGTTGTTTCCGATTATAAGCGTTATAATGGAAATTAGAACTAAATCAATAAGAAAGAGTTGCATGCGAACTTAGGCGAACTCATGCTTTAAAAGGGTTTTAAAATTTGACTGAGATAGACCTAAGTTCAAGGTTCTAATGAGATTAGGAACCTAAGTTTAATCTTTTAAATTGGTTTAATAGGATTAAATTGATTGGCATAAAACATTATATCAAATCTATCTATATGGGTCCTTTTGTCTAAGGCGGGTTCTGTCTAGGCTAGGGTACTTAAGCTGACGGAAACAGAACACCCCTACCTAGGAACCTACCTGGAAAGGTGAATTAGATATATTTTTTGCAAGCATGCGACAGTTGATCAAAGACTTCGTTAAAAAGTTTAATGGATGATGATCAAAAGTTATTCAACTTTCCAAGGTAAGAGTTATTCTTGGGCAAACCTAAAAAGTCACTTAGTTAAAATCCTTAGCCGTGTTTTTTTCTAAGTAAACTAAACCCTAGGTTATAAAATACTCAATGAGAGGAAGAGATATATATAATATGTCAATGATTCCACTCACGTTTCTCCCTGAATATTTACGCCGTGAGATTCAGGCTTGGCCTCTGGTGCCCTGGGAGCATTCCCCTTCGGATGGTGTTTGCATGAGTCAATATCAAGATGGACGGAGAGAGTATTTAGTAAGTGGGTAAAGGGTGTATGTTACCACATCCTACGGTCTTCTTCATTGGTTCGCACCGTGAGATCATTCTTGCACTCCCTCTTGACACCCTGGGAGTGTCCTTCTTCAGATGGGTTTTGTGCAGGTTGTCAATATCAAGTGAACTTTAGAAATGGATAGTCACTTTAGTTTTTGCCTCAATCTAATTTTTTCCCTTCGGATTGGCTGTTTAGGGCGAAACTCTAGGGCCTAAAATGACGGATCACACTTAGAAAAATTGTTAAGCAAGTTAATGATTTCTTGATCAAATCAATGATGGCTAGTCGTTATAGGAACAAGAGTTTTTCTGGTATTAGTGACTAGTTGAGAATGTCTCAATGCAAACGAGGGATAAATTTACCACCATTTAGTGGCTTTCGTCCTAAACCTTTGAAACATCATTGTGAAACACCTTTAGGGAAGAATACACCACTTTCAACACTCCCCCTCAAGTTGGGATGTAATTATCAATGAGAACCAACTTGTTAAACATAGGTGTCAAAGCTTTGCCTTAGTAAGCGTTTGGTGAGAATGTCAGCAACCGATTGACTTAAAGGAACGTAGGGAATACAAATACTGCCATTTGTTAGGGTTGATGCCTTAAAGTCTTGTGTCCTATAGTTTGTAAATAGTTTGTATGAACGCTGCGTTGTATAATATATGATATTTACTTCACATCTTGTTTTTTTCTCAGTTGCATGTTTTATTTGCTTTACCACAAACCAATAAACATAAAATCCCTTGTTATCTGTATGTAACTTAAGCATGTATATGGTAACATACAAGTGGATCAGTTCTTGAGTGATAACCAAAATGGTTTGTAGTATATGGATATAGGAGGGAAACCTTATCCTAGTAATGCTATGGATGCGGCCCGCTTTGTGAAATGGTCACAAGTGTTGTGACTTGTTACAGATGGTCTGATCCTGATCATTTGTGTAGGGGACATGCGAGCGGGGGTGTCTTATACAAAGAGTTTGTATAAGACCTGACCAGGAAGTATTAACGACTCGTTATATAACACCATTTATGACAAAGACTTCATTTCACTAGGATAACCATAGGTAACATGACCTCAATCCTGAGTGAGTTAGGAACTCCTGCTATTGAGGGCGGTCCTTGGATTTATATGGGTGAGAGTGGCCAGGTCGCCGATTCAAACCTACCATTTTGGGGATTCGTCTGATTTAGGAACTGGGAACTCAGCTANCAGGTCGCCGATTCAAACCTACCATTTTGGGGATTCGTCTGATTTAGGAACTGGGAACTCAGCTACATAAGATGGAATTCACTCCTTCCTCGAGGCACGGGCAAGTAGATAGATAGCTCTCTTAAGGGTTGATCCTAGGGCTTAAACGATGTGGCGCCATACACCTTCACCTAGCTCGAGAAGTGTTTACACATAGTTGGACTATGTTATATTGTTCAATAGAGGAATCAGTGGTACTTTAGGAGTGAGATGTAACTACAGGGGCAAAACGGTAAATTTGCCCAGTTGTACTTACGAGCATCTGTAAAGGGTCATCGTACTCATGACTGGTTATATCCGATAGACACATAAATATATTTGTGGTAAGAAGAGTTCAGTTGTTGGTCTTTAGTGGAATGTTTGGCAGTTAACGGATGGTGGATCTCGTGGCTAAAGAGTTTAGTCAGCTATTTCACGGACCGTTTGAGCTTCGAGCCACAGGTTCATTAGGTCTCCTGGGTAGCTTGGATAAAGTCGAGAATAAGTGTTTGGGTTAATTTGAAATGTTCAAATTAACAAGAGGGAGTTCAATTATATATGATATAATTGGACTGGTTAATTATATATGATATAATTGACTAAATGTATGAGATACATTATTGTAGAGGAATTTAGATATAAATATGATTTATATCGTATGGAGGATAAATTACTATAGTAGATATGTGATATAAAACTATAGAGTAAGAATATACTATGATTATATTCATTAATTATATGATAGTTGGCCTAAAACTTCTCTCGGACGTGCGTTAATGGGAGCAGCTGCATTCGGTTATGGTAACCGATGAATAAAATGAAAATTTGTTTCATTTTGCAAAGGTTCGAAAAAATTGGCATCAGTGTTAAAACGTAACGATCGCATAGTTTG
The DNA here is from genome assembly GCF_009727055.1 of Benincasa hispida. Taxonomy (NCBI): domain Eukaryota; kingdom Viridiplantae; phylum Streptophyta; class Magnoliopsida; order Cucurbitales; family Cucurbitaceae; genus Benincasa; species Benincasa hispida. The sequence goes on from NC_052353.1 coordinate 4,081,186, forward strand.
AGAGCCTATACGAAAGTCACTCATCGCCTAAACGATCGCACGCCAACGCGTAAACAATCGCATGCTAGTCCCTAAACGATCGCATAATGTGTTGTGCTTTCTAAACGACCGCTTAGTAAAACCTACACGATCATGTAGCTTCTTCTAAACGATAAGCACTCAGCTATACGATATCTCCTTTTGTCTCCCACTTGCTTATCATCTACACGATTTTCTCTTTCTCCAACCTTTACCAAATTCACCAAAGACCACACTTTGGATTCTCACTACGAGAATACCAAAGGCTTCATTTGGTGGTCTCGTCCCCACTGCATTCACTTGTTCGTGACTATTCATGTTGCTGCCATTCGTGTAGACGATCGTTCTACTGCAGCTGACTTGTTTGTTGGGCGATAGAGTTCGCGTTGAGGTCTTTCGTTGTGTAAGGGTCCCAAAGCTTGAAGAGGGTCTTCAACTGGTATGAGAACTTTTTCCCTTGTATTTTAGTGTTCGAAGCATGCCTTTAATTAGTGTGTTATGCATAACTGTATGTTAGAATGTATGTGTGGTATTTCGGTCACGATGAAATCAGAAAGATCCGAACGCCCTCATGGATGCTCTTCGTTAAGAGTGTATTTTCGCTGAGACACAGATATTCCCTCTTTTGATCTTGCCACTTTCATTCCAAAGAAATATCTCAAACATCCAAGGTCTTTAATCTCAAACTCATATGCCATTTTCTGCTTTAGTCTGACAATCTCAACCTTATCGTCTCCTGATAGAATGATGTCATCAGCATACATAATTAAAGTTACCAACTTCCTAAACGCTGACCTTTTTGCAAATAAGGTATGATCAAAATGGCCCTAAATGAATCATTGGGACTTACAAAGGTTTGATCCTATCCAACCATGCCCTTGGACACTGCGTAAACCCATATAGGGATTTTTTTAGTTTACAAACCCGATGATCAAATTGAGCTTCGAATCTAGGAGGAGAGCTCATATAAACCTTTTCTTCTAACTCACCATTTAAGAATGTATTCTTCACATCAAGTTGATGAAGAGGCCAATCTTTATTAACTGCCACTAAGAGGAGAACCCGAATTGTATTCAGTTTTGCCATTAGAGAGAAAGTTTTCGAGTAATCAATCCCATAAGTCTGGGTAAACCCTTTACAACCAGTATGGCCTTGTATCTATCTAGAGTTCCATCAGCTTTGTATTTAACAGTGAACACCCATTTTCATCCAACGATTTTATGACCTTTAAGGAGAGCTATATGGTCCCACGTTTTATTAGTCTCCACGTCTCTCTTCTTTTCCATAATGGCAGCCTTCTACTTAGGAATTTCCATAGTCATATGCACATCGGTTGGTACTACTACAGTGTCTAGGTTAGTAGTGAAAGCCTTAAACCCAGACAACAAGTTACTATACGAAAGGAAGCTATGCATGGAGTACTTGGTACATGACCAACTCCCTTTCCGTCAAGCAATGGGAATGTCAAGAATAGCATCATATTACCCGATTTTTCTTGGTTTCTCACTAGACTGGGATCATCTTCGCCTAGTTGTGGCAAGCCCTTACTTTCCCATGACGAGCCACCACTACCTACAGTCTCGCCTTTGTCTGGACCAATCTCACCCTTTTCAATTATATCGCCTTCAACACAATCATTACCATCAGAAACAATAACAAGAACAACGTACCTTGAGCTGATGCTGGTTCTAAGCCATGGCTAATACTCAGTAATACAAGAGATGTTATTTCCTTTCTAAGATTCGTCCTATAATATGTTTTCCAGGGTACTTGTTTTGTAGGAAGGACCGTGTCGTCTGTGGAAAAGACCAGGTCATTTGTGGGAAGGACTGGGTCATTTGTGGGAAGGATAGGATCATTTGTAGGATCATTGTCATTTGTGGGAAGGATGGGACTTTTGTGGGAAGAATAGGATCAGGATTAGAGAGAATATCCAAAGGAATATAATATATTGACGAGTTAGTCTCTTCTCTAGCATTCTCCCCCTGAAGAGGACTAACGGGAAAGAAGGGCTTATCCTCAAGAAACGTCACATCCATAAAGACAAAATATTTTCTCGAGGATGGGTGATAGCATTTATAGCCCCGCTGGTGAAGAAGGTACTCGACAAAGACGCACTTTTGAACACGAGGAGAAAATTTAGTTTGGTTAGGACCATGACTATGGACAAAGACAGTACATTCAAATACTCGAAGGGAAACTTCTGGAATAAAACTCATGGAAACATAGGACTCCTTGAAACATTCAAGTGGTGTTTGGAATTTAAGAACACGAGAGGGAATCCTATTAATGAGATTGGTTGCAGTGAGAACAACGTCCCCCCATAAATATGAAGGAAGAGAGTAGAGAGCATAAGTGACTGGGCAACTTCAATGAGGTGACAATTTTTTCGTTTGGCCACCCCATTCTGTTGGAGAGTATAGGCACACGAATTTTGATGGACAATGCCCTTCGAAGTTAAGAACTCACAACTCACAAAAGGTGTTATTGACAAACTCCCGCACATTGTCACTTCGAAGAATGGCAATCTTGGTATTAAACTATTTTTCAATTATAGAATAGAAATGTTGGATCACATATGTTACTTCTGACTTGTTTGCGAGAAGAAACACCCATGTAAGGCGGGTGTAATCATCAATAAATGTTATAAACCATTGCTTGCCGGGCAAAGTAGTAATATTTGAAGGACCCCAAACATCACTATGAATCAAATGGAAAGGCTGTGAAGGTTTATAAGGCTGAGAAGGATGGGTAACTCGGTGTTGTTTCACACATATACATACATCAAAAGATAAACAGAAAAATCCATACTATGAAATAAGTGGGGAAATAAATATTTCGTATACTGAAAATTCGGTTGACCGAGATGGTAATTTCATAATAAATAGTCTTTTTCAGAAGTTGTAAATGAAGATAATAAATTAGTACTAGAAAAACTACTAGAGATAGCATCATCAAAAAGAAAATAGAGACCCCTATCATGTCGAGCAGTGTCATTCGTCGTCTCCGAGCTTAAGTCCTGAAACAAAATAGTATCTTGCGAGAAAATAAATCTGCAGTTTAAATCCCTAGTTATTTTACTGATAGACAGCAAGTTATAGGAAATTTTCAGAACGTGCAATACATTTTGTAAGACCAACCCTTAGAAGGGAGACAGATGACCTTTCCCTACAATGGGGCAAAGGATCCATCTGCAATCTGAATTCTCTCATTACCAGCAAGTGGAGAATAAGAGAGAACCGGCCAGATGAACCAGTTAAGTGATCTGTTGCTTCAAAGTCCAATATCCAAGATTCTTTCCCTCAATAAGGAAACTAATGGATTGAGAGGTACCTGATGTTGGGAATGTCCTAGAACTCGCAGTTTGTGTTAAACATTTTATTTATCATTAAAATATTATTGAATAATTTATTCAATAAAATTGTTGATTTTGCATTTTATTATGAAAATCCAATAAACATATCAATGGCTATAGTGCAGATTCTTTAACTTTATGTGGTGACATAAACAAGATCAAAGTTAATAGTATATAGCCTAAATGGTCTAATAAGTATATAGATGAAATTAGGTATCTCATCTTGGTAACTGTTGGACAGAATTTTTATTGTTTCTATTTTAAGCACACGCACTACGATATATGATGCATGATACAAGTCCATGTTACTACTGCTAGATATGCGTTAATTAACAATGTTCTTGTAGTATGTTCTGCGTTGTCATAAGTTTCCTTGCGTTGAAACCAAGTATAATTTCACTGCAAGTTTCTCGGTGTGATCCGAGGTCGAACACAGGGACTGTTTGAGGTTATTGTGTTATGCTTGTGATACATGTGACCAGGTTTTTCAATTTAATAAAAGTATTTGTGTACAAGTATATAAAGTTGCAATAGAGTAAAGGAAAGCGGTAAAGATGCGATAATAAAATAAATTGCGTTAAAGTAAATCTAAGCTAAGATGATACAAAATACAGGTTTCATGATACAAGATACTGAGGTCAAGGCTGGCTGTGAAAACTATGCAAAGATCGTGTATTGCGGGGACAAGTCTTATGTACGAAGCAGAAACAGAAAAGATAATTAATACAAACATTACAAGTTTCCTAATTGCGCTAAAAGTATAAGTACGATTCCGTTTTTCCCTTGACATACACCTCTCGGTGATCGGCCGTGCTCCCACATCTCTGTGGTGAAACAGGGACAAACGTAATGAACGCAAGGTTGCCTCCATCTCTGGAAGTACTTCTTGCTTGAGTTAATGCATTCTTCTAACCTTCTCTCGACAGATCGGAATGGCATCTTCACTTCTGCTCTCACAGGTGAAGATGTCGTCTAGCATGCTTTAGCTAAACGTTCTTATTTCTTTAGCATAGAGTAAGTTACTTGTTTAATTCATATTGACTACCAGGAGATTAAAAACACTTCATTAAGAAAACGATAAACGGAGGAATGGAAATAGACAGAGAAATGGTAAAGAAAACAATCGAGACATTCAATATATCTATTTAGCGTCTGATACATGGTGTGTAAATGAAGAGATAAAGAAGGTGAAATACACTTGATGAAAATAGAGTTAGAAACAAATACAAATAAACGCCAACGTCTTAGCACCGATCTGGATGGAGATTTATTTGTCGGTGTGGATGGATCGTGCGATGGATGAGCTTCCCTCTCAGGCTTGCTCAACCGATAGTAGTGATCTGAGTATAGAGCTTCGCGGCGGGGATCTGGCAGAATAGCACTAAGACTCACCTCTCGGCCTTATCTCTTTTCTTCTCGGATTTCTTCTGTTCAATACTTAGCTCAGCCTCTCTCTCAGTGTTTTAGCAGCACTTAGCCCTCGTATCAATTATACTCGTATCAAGTCTCTCTCCTTTTTGTGAATTCTATGGGGTATTTATAGGTGAAGATCTTTGACTCTGGCCTTATGGTCCCCACTTGTTGTTATGGAAATTCCGAAGATGGAGGGATATTATTCCTTCTGTTATGCAATCAGACCGTCAAATCTGCACAATCATTAGGCGTACACGTGGCACAATCCTCCGTTTTTGCGTTGCTCAGCTGCATCTTTCGATCGAGTGTTCGCATGCGGTTTTGTTTTGATTACCACATGCAGTTGGAAGTCAGCTCTGGATCGACTGTCGCATTGCACCGTCATTGCGTTAATCATCTTCATTGTTGATCGATGGACGCAATGTGACAGAGATGCGTTGATCAGTTTTTCTTGAGCCTTAATCGTAAACGGTGACTTGGTTTCCTACAAAACAAAGTAGAAATCTCCTTTTCTTCCATCTTAATGATGTTAGTGGGTGTAATTGCGATAATTCAGAATTATTGTATTTCTAAGCTAATTTTCATACAATTGGTGCATATTTATTCTCTTTAAGCCGCAATATCTAGATAAAGCAGTATAAATAACTTGTATTTCTACAAGTTATCAGTAACACTGTTGGATACGATCGATTTTGTAGGTAATACAAATGATGTGATTCACAGTTCATTCATGTAGAGACATATGAGTGAGGGCATCCTATGCAATGAGTTTTCATATAGACTGGACCACGAAATAGTCACTTTTCTTTATAACGATCGTTTACTGTTAAAACTGACTATTTCATTTTAAGTAACTTAGGATAACTCGATCTTAATTATGAACTAGCTATGAACTCCTGTTTGTTCAGGATTATCATTTGATCTGCATGGGTGAGAGTAGTCCAACAACACTGCTCAATAAGCCTTCCATTTTTTAGGATAAAACCGGATGAATAGCTGGGGACATAGCCCTGCAAGATGGAATTCACTCCTACCCAATTTAGGGTTAGTAGATAGGTTGTTCTCTTAAGTACTGATTATAGGTCTTGAACAATCAGGGCCCCATCTTCTCATAGTAGAGAAAGGACTTGATTCATAACTAATATGAATCAAATTGTTCATTAGAGTGTCAGTGGGAATTTAAGGAATGAGATGTATTCACAGGGGTAAAACGGTAATCATGACCCAGCTGTGATTACAAACAACCTGTGAAGGATCAACTTACTGATCATGGTTATATCAAGTGGACATAATATATCTATAGTGAGGGGAGTTCAACTATGGGCTTTAGTGGAGTGACCCATTAGTTAACGACTGGGAGTTAATTCGGTGTAATAAGTTTGACCAATTAATCTCGGATCGTTGGAGCCCATGATTTGTAGGTCCGCGAGATCCCTCTAGTAGCTCGTAAATGGATTAGTTTTAGAGTAGCATGATAAGTTAATTTGAAATGTTCAAATTAGAATTAAATGGAATAGGAGAATTTATATTTAAATATGATTTAAATATATGAAGATGAATTTGTGTAAAATTAATTTAATTATTTAGATAATTGTTTATTAATTTTATTAGAAAATCAATTTATGAAATTAATTTTATAAAATTAATAATATTTTCAATTTTAAAATCAAATTGATTTTTTTTTAAATCATTTGGTTTGAAAAATTGGAAAATCAACACAAAATGGAACTTTGGTTTTTTCGCTTAAACCTTCAACTAGCTCACACCAATCCCACTCATATTTGGCTTTAATAACTCCAAGCATGAGTTACATTTCATGCAACCATCTTCTTTACATGAAAGACTTGCAATAAATAAAGAAGATTGGAGAGGAATTGAGGCATGCATCTAAAGAGCTTTTACAGAAAAATTAGAGTGGAAGAAATTGTTCTTCAAGTGGGTTGTAACAGTGAGCTCTTCTCCAAGTTTCTTTCATTCAAACTGATTTTGAGTCTCACAACTCATTCTAAAGCTCCAAGAAAATAGTGGGAAAAATCTTAAGGTGGTTCACAACAAGTTTCGAAGAAGATTACAGGTGAAAATCAAGATTTGAAGAAGTTCTATAAAGGTATGGCTTCAAACCCTCTTGTGATTGATGAGCATGCTTTAGTTACTGCCAAAATTAATCAATTAGAGTGCTTATTGATCTTTGTTGCTTCCGCTGCTTGTTGATATACTCTAACACCTGACTGGGCAACAGTACCGATTCCAATAGTACCTGGATTAGTATGGTTAGCCACCTGAGACTACGATGCAACATCAGTGGAGTCACTTACAAGAGCTCGGCCAGATTTTGTCTTGTCATTCGGGTGACAACGTTTGCCATTTGGTGGTCTACCATGTAGCTTCCAACACTGATCCTTCATTTTCCATGGTTTTTTGAAATGTTCACAGATTGGAGGGGATTTACTGTTTTGCTTATCACTATTAGACTCGTACGACTTTGCACCAAAGGCAGCAGAATCAATTGAATTGAGATCGGGATTATTCATGGCCCTCGATCAATCTTCCTCCAACTGGACTTCCTAACAGACTTCCATAAGAGAAGGGACCGGTCTATGTCCTAGTATTTGGCTATGAACCGCATCAAATTTGGTTTTCAAACCAGCAAGAAAATCATAGACACGATCAATTTCCTCCATTTTTGTATGTTGTACTCTACCATAAGGACAATCCCAGGCAATTTTCCGACACAAGTCCATCTCTTGCCATATTGAGGAAAACTTGTTAAAATAGAATGTAATGTCCATGGTCCCTTGTTTGCATTCATGGACCTGTTTCTGCAAGGTGTATAACCGTGACGCATTCTTCCGCTTGGAGTATAATTTCTGAACAGCATCCCAAATGTCTCGAGCGGTTGCAACATATATGAGAGGTTTGCCTATTTGTGGTTCCATTTTGTCAATCAACATCGAGTGAAGCAAGGAGTCTTCTCCTTTCCAAACACGCTTTTGAGGATCACCTGGCCTTGGTCTCGGTATCTCATTAGTTAAATACCCAAATTTGTGACGCCCTTCAAGGGCCATCTTAATTGATTGAGACTAGGAAAAATAGTTTTGGCCATTTTGTTTCTCTTCTGTAATACATCCTGCCTAGTTTCCCACAGACAGATAAAATATTCGTTGTAGGTAAAGCAGGGAAAGCATTTACCAGATTTTCTAAGTTCATCGAAAGATATGAAGCTAATTTTGGATTCACCGAGTTCGACTGAAGGTTTGTGGAAGTCTTGAGAGCTGCCCCGAGTGCTGCAATTTGCTATTGAAGACTATTAAATTGTTGTTGAACCATTATTGGAGAAAGACCCATCGAATTGGTAGTATCAAGGTTGGCTGGAGTAGGCTGCACATGGTTGGTTGTCATCGAACCAGTCGGTTGATGCCCGCTGTCGAATGATGATGACTCCCCCAACTTAGCAACGCACCACCGATCACCCATGTCCATCCGATTAAAATGGCGAGAGTTCGGCATGTTAGGGCTAGGAATCGGCAGCTACCTAGTGGCCGTTTCGTGCAGATACGACGCTGTGGAGTTCGATCTCGTGGCGGCTAGAGTGGGCCAAGGAACCGGCTGGTGCAAATGGCTAAGATGATCGGTTATGGAGCCGGTGTGGTCAAATCCAACTGGTGCGGACAGACTCTGTTGGCATGATAGGAACGGTGGCTGCGAATTGAAGCAGACCGGATCGGCGTTGAGCATCGGCAGCTGCTGTTGCGACAGTGTCGCTCGACCAAGGTGCACCAACGGCTGGAAGGGCTGCTGCGTCATTTGACCTAGAAAAAATGAAAGACCTATTCTAAGATAACGATCAACAGCTGCCTATACAGCAGAGGCGTGGATGTCCTCGGCAGCGACTTTACAATATTATTTCCTCCCCTTTTAATATTGGTTTCCACTTGTTGGGTCTTCTACATATTTCAAGCCCCCAAGTGAGGAGAGTTAAGATAGTACCATAGTAGATGTCCATCTTAAATCACCAATTGACCTAAAAACTTAAATTAGAAGAAAATAAGAGAAAAAAATAGGGATTTTGTTTAAGAGGATAAAACTGAAATAAGATAAAAATAAAAATATGAAAGTGAGTAGTTTGCTATATTTACAAAATCACAATAACATATTTGTTATTTTGTCGCCCATTGCAATTTCACTTTCCGAAAAAGGGTAGCATTGGCCTTTTTTTTAAAAAATTAATTTTTTTTTTTTTTTTGTAGTTTTAAGGAGGTACCATCAACCATTTCTAAAGAGACCTTTCTCGTCTTAATTACCTTATAAATTGATTATAGATGGTTCTAGAGATAAAAAAATCCAAATATTTAAACCCAATAGTCACTGAATAGAAAACATGTACCAACCAAAACGAAATAATAAGCCTCTACAATTTTCAATTGAAAGCATGGAGTAAAAAAATTGAGATGATCTCATCATTTGTCAATTTCACTGTGTGGAATGTTCAAGTTTGATGGAAATGAGTCCATATTTTTAGCAAAAAAACACATTTCAAAGGTTGTTTTGACTCGTCATTTTTAGAGAGCTCCCTTCTCATTTTAATTGTTGTATAAATTGGTTAGAGATTGTTTTAGAGATAATATTCCAAATATTTTAACTCATGATTTCTGAATAAAAGAATTTGTAGCACCAAAAAGAAACATGAAACTCCACAACGGTCATTTGAAAGGACACAGCAGTATGTAAAAAAACTGAGTTAAGATCTCGTTTGTCAATTTTAATGCGGTAGATATTCAAGCTTAATGAAAATGAACCCATATTTTCAGGAAAAAAAAAAACATGTTTCAAAAGTTTTTTGCTATGAGCATTGTTTGGTCAGTTTTGAAAAGGATAGTATTGACCAATATTTTAAGGTTGTAAAAGGTACTTGAAACGCACCTAAAATGTGTGTTGTTTGCATTGTACTTAGAATAATTTTGATATGATTTTATTAGATTTGATATCATTTGTTAGTGATTTCCAAGTGTTGTATTTAAGATCGAGATTTAGAGTTAAAAAAGCTAAAATGGATCAAATATGTCCAAGGAAGTATGAATCAAGCCAAACATCGAAATGATGGGAAAAGAAAGGAGGAAGAAAAGAAAAGTTGCCCAAAAACAGGGAAGCACTACGGCGCTGCACCTCAACGTCAAAATGTGTTTAATATTATATATTTATAAAACATAAAACTAGTTGGAGTTACCCACTAATATTTATTTGATAATAAATTAATACTAATTTATTTATGAATATGATTTATGTTTAAAAAAAATTACACAATTATTATTTTGCAATATTCTACCATTTATAATATATATTACATAATGCATATTATATTTCTTAGAAAATGAATTGAATTTAAAACATGATATATTATATTTTTAAATATTTTAATCTTGAATTAATACAATTTTGTATTTTAAAATTGAATTTAAAATCGAGATACAATAAAAACATAAAATTATTGTTTTCAGAATTTGCACTGTTTGGATAATAGAATTCAAAAATAATTTTCAGAAATAGAATCTGAATTGTCTGCTAAACTCAATGAATCTCACGATATAAAATAGGATATGAATTCTCTACTAAACAAGTTCTTAGTTTTCTGAGAAAGATTCGAGGGACAATCACATAACTCAAGGAAGAGCAACTTTGAAAATAGTTGGAAACAGATTTAGTGTAAATGAAAGTGTTTTAATAAGTGATTTTAAAACACGTTCACTCAACCAATTTCACCAAATATATAAAATGGTTAACTGTGATTTACTGAGTTCAAAAATGTATTTGAGAGAAAACCCAGGTTTTAGATAAAACCTGTTTTTAAAGTATGCGATCCAAACAAACAACATTTTTGTTTCTAATTGTATCCAAATTTTAACTTTTGAATTTTAAGGTGCATGATTAAATTGAATAAGAACAAAAATATTTAAAACTACAGTGTCATATTATAAATTCAATTCATTTTTTCAAAAGTAAAATATGTATTATGTAATGTATTATAAATTGTATAATATTACAAAATAATAATTATACAAAAAGAATTAACATTAAACATGTTTATAAATAAATTAATAATAATTTATTATCAATTAATATTTAGTAGATAACCACAAGTTTTATGGTTTATAAATATAATATCAATCACATTTTAAACCATTATTTAAATTGAAGTCCAGTTTCTAAATCAGTTACCAAATACAAATTTAAAAATTTGAAATACAAATTTATTTTAACTGGATCCCTTGTTTCCAGAGTACCTGTCAAATAGGCCCTAAACACTCCAACACCCTCAAAATCAATCCCACCAGCACTAACAGAACAGGATGGAAAAGCTTTGAGCACCATGTTGACAATCCAAAAAAGCCCTTTATAAAATGATTAATAAAAGTGAACAAGAATCTGAGTAGGAGAAAGAAGAGATTGTTGTTGACATGTACTCTGAACCTGTGAAAAGGCTAGCCTGATATACAATCTGGGAAAAGGTTTGAAAAGCTAATTCCAACTCAAAACTAGATTGGTTATATTCAAGCAAAAGAAAAGAAAGAAAAAACAAACACCTAAACATCCTAAACCCAGAAGTTCCTGCCCAGCATGACATTCTCATACATGAACGTCACTTAACAACTGCACGAGCTCACTCTTCTTCATCTTCGAAAACCCTTTCAAACTGCGAGATTTGGCAATTGCCCTCAGTTCAGCAACCTTCAATGAGTTCAAGTCCTCATGTTCATCATGCTTTGCAAATTTCTCATTGTCTTTAACATCATCATCAAATGTGTCATCTAAGTCTGATGACACGCCCAACAAATTAACAAGTTCAGACTCCGTTTCATCAGGATCATGCTCTAGCTCATATGATTCAGCCTCTGGCTCCAACTCATATTCTTGGTCCAGCTCTGGCTCCTGCTTTGTCTCTCCTTGTGATTGCAGCTCTTCCCAGTGCCCTCGTTCTGTCGACTCCTGCCGAGTCCATACCTTTGCCTTCAGTTGAGATCTTGTTTCAGTTCCATTAAGTTTCACTCCCTTTGAATTCACACCATCAGTTGAGTCGACAATACTTTCCCCGGGGAATATTGGTTGGTACTTCACCCGAGGCACGGGGGATTTACGTTGAAAATTTGATACGGGTCTACTGAAAGAACCTGTTGGTTCTTGGGCCTTCTCTCTCAAATTGGCACTTAGGCCAAAAATGCTTGTGCCTTTTCCCTCGTCATAATGACCATTCTCTTTGACATGGTTAAAATTGAAGTCCTTGCTGCTGCTGCCCCCGCCGCTGCCGCCGCCACTGCTTCTTTTCCCTTGCTCTACTGAATGCTTTCTCAATAGCTTAAGAAGAGAATCCACTGTCTCGCTCCCTTTCGTTTGTCCCTGAGCTTCTATTTTCTTCTCTTCTTTCATAGCAGCTCGCTCCCGAAGCTGAGCTTGAACCTTCCTGAAAAGTTCAACAATTTCCTTCTCCCTTGGGCCTGGAGTAGCAGTGGCCTGAGATTTTGGGGTGCTGGAGATAGAGAGTAATGGCCCATTCTTAGACGATAATAAATCAGATTCATCAACATTGTCGAGGCTCTCTCTTTCCTCATTTTGCCTATTTCTGCTTCTCGAGAAGCCATGCCTATTTTGCTTTGAGAAATCTGGGTTTCTCCTATGACCTCCTGAGCTGGCTTTGCACGTAAAAGATGCTCCCAACGAAGTACAGTTTAGGGGTCTGAATTTGACCCGTGCATCGATTCTATGTTCAGCACATAAAGAGCGAGAAGAGACCGAGGCTGCTCGTCCTGAAACACCAGAACATGGTAGGCATCTGCTATCTGACAGTCCAAAGGCTATATCAAATCAAGATTCCATGTTTATATAAACTCATCAGATTTCCAGCACAAGTAGTAACCAAAACAATATAAAGAAAACTAGAACAGAATTCATAAGAGAGAAGTATCCAAGTCCAAAAAGTATGATTCCATAAATATATTGAAATCCCATGAACGTTGCAAAAACAGAGCAGATTCTGTTCCCCAGCCTTTCTATTTAACCATTTTTTAAAAATCTTCAATCTGAATTTGGGTATAAATTTTATGGCAAACCAATCTAGAACAGCCATCTATGGCAAGAGTAGCATTAACTTCACCTACCTCTAATTTTCCATCTTTTATTCCAAAAGTGTACTGCCATACATTAACAGTAAGCAATCATAAAGAGGGTAACATTTGTTGTCATCCATCATGATATAGAGTACAAACCACAAAATTAGAACTATCCAATTAATCCTTCTAATGTTTGGTCCCTTGTCAGATTATATGTCAATATGTGGGCTTTGGAGTATGAACCTTTTTTTGTAATTATTCTCTAAGCTTTATTTATTTATTTTTTTTACTAGAGGCCTTTCTTTTAGACAACCTCCTCTACTTTGTGGGTTTTCCTTCCTTTGTATCCGTGTATTCTTTCATTTTTTCCCACTACAAGTTGGTTATTCATTAAAAAATGAAAACCCCACAAAATTAGAACTATGCAATTAAATTCATGCATTCAAATAAAGAAAAGATGTTGCCTTCAAAAGAAAAAAGAAAAGAAATATAGCAATGACAAAGAAGCTTCCATTGAAGAAAATATATATCAAAACAACCAATAATAGAGAATTAGATCAGCCACAGAAAGGTGACACCCATGACTGCTTTTTTCTTCATTGCACCACCAATTTATATCTGCAATCAATAACCTGTGCATGTAGGTGAATGAAAAAAATAACATGGAGAAGCAACAACTAGGACTAGTTGCTGTAGGCAAAGGGCGTCGAGAAAACAACTTAACAATCTGCTTTAAGTTTCATGATTTGGGTGTATATGAACAACCTTATGTTTCCACATATAACCAAGTCGTGTGACACAACTCCAAACTATGTTATCTGTTTACTTTTGAACATCAATAATGCATCAACAGTTATCAACAAGAGAAAAAAAAAAAAGCGATTATTTTCTATAAATGTGAATATAATACAATTATCGATCACTTCCCCAAATAGATGGAGGCACATCGATGAATTATGGAAATAACACTTCAATGTAATTCAAGATGAAGGTATAACGAAGCCCATAAATAGAAACAGTTTAAACAATCATCATATGCAAAGGCAATATGGATGCCAACAATATTTTAAAAGGAAAAAAGTGGCCATGTGGCTTTTCCTCTCGAAGAGGCAAGGGGTTAAGCCTCAAATTTAACTAAAAACATTTAACAAACCCAAAGTTAGTATGATGCCTTTACCCTCACTACTACTTTCATTTATAGGATTGACGAATACTATAAATTTTTTTCTTCAATACTTTTAAAGTCACAGTAGTCAAAGTAGTAATAGTTCGATTTATCACAACTCAAACTTTTATATTTTTGAAAAATGAGACAAATTGATATTATTTTTCTAATCATTACATGGGGCATACAGACTTTAAGCCTCGGTACATTTTCACAAAGGCGTAAGCCAATTCTATGAGAGGCATAACTTGTAAGCCTCTTGTGGTTCAAAGAACATGCAAGTCTCCAGGCTAAAAATTAGAGTCTTGCCTTGAGACATAGCAACGAGATCAGACATAACGCCCCAAGCCCAAGATTCGGACCAAGATTCACCGATTCGTAATATGAATTCGGCACCTGATAGCCCCGAAATTCTCCAACATCCCTTGTGACCTGGCTATATCATCCTTACTTGTCTTGAATGCTTTTAGAAGTGAAAGTTGTCTCAACAAACTAACACGGGTCTTTTTAGCATGCTTTATCCTCACTCACATGCATCTTAGGAAAATTTTCAGGAAGCCACCCAACATAGAATTGCTCCAAACTAAGCACGTTTAATTTTGGAGTTTTTTTGATTGAGCAACCGAAAAAGGAAGGTGCACCTTGTTGGTATAGATAGCAACTTTTAGTTCTTTTAAGCCTTTTCTTAACTATACTTTCTTGTCCTAGGATCTCTCTCATTTGGATGTGATTATTCATATCCCCTCTTAAACGCTAATACTGCTCTGAGATGATGCATGGACCAACTTCAAGCAGGTAGTGAGGAAAAGAAAACACACATAATTACTTCAATTCAAGAAGGCCAGAACACGATACAGCAAAAACAATCAAAGGGTCACGTAATCCGACTAAGTAGAGAATTTTCGAGCATTCAAAATGTGGTATTAAGTACTCTAAAACTGAACTTAAACTTAGAATAAGGAAAATTGAGAGAAAGAGAACAACACGTGCAACAGAAAAAGTCAAACGAAATCCAACAAATGCAAAGCTTTAATTTCTCCACAGCCACATTCAACCAAAGAGGAAAGGAAGCAAGAACAAAATATAGACAAAACCAAGAGGCGCTAAAACCTATAGAGATTCGAAATTCAAGAAATTTAGGGGCTTCAATACAAATGTTCGATCCTCAGGTTAAAACCCATGAAATTATAAGGAAATCAGAGACACCCAGTAAATGTAAATATGATAATACTTAATTTCCCAGCTTTCAAGCAAACAAAGAACAAAAATAAAGAGCACCCAACAGAGAATTTTTCGATATGAAGAACAGATACCTGTAAGGTTGTTAGGAAGAAGATGAATGGCTTGAGACATTGCTGGTTTAGACGGCGGGAAGGAACGGTTTTAATGAGGAAAAGAAGGGTTTTGGATTTGCATTTCTTTGAGGATTTTCGATTTTCCGCTTCGTTCTTCTTTGCCCTGTTGGCCTGTACTTGTAAATATCACTGATAAAGAGAGAGATTGGTTTGGCTTGAGAAATGTCGTAGCTTCTTCGGGCGAAGAGGATGTAGTTGGGCCATGAGGACTGGGCTTCTCTGACCGTATCTTCCTGAGCCGAGCCCAAAATGTCTCTACTGGAGCTGGTGGCCATCTCTCAACAGAAACAACAAATTATTTTATTTAAAAAAATATCAAAAAATTTAATATTATAAAAATAACAAAACAAATTTATATAATAAAAAATACTAATTAGTAAATAAAAAAACTATCCTAAAACAACAAAAATTAAGTATAAATGAAAATGCAAAGATACACGGTTTAGAAAACAACACAAGTTCAACAAATACATCCTACCTAGACATTCTAGAACAATAAATACACAATATCTAAACATTCTAGAAGCAAAATTAAAAATCACCCAATATGGTCCTTGTTGAATGAGAAATTTTGGATCAATCACAAGTTGCTACGTCATTTACTAAATTAATGGCGAAATTTTAAAGTCATTAAATTTGGGTCCAAATTAGAAATTGACATATGTCCCAAATTGAAGTTGAAGACAGATTTCGGTGACGCCACGTGGTTTATCATGACCGTTGAATCAGATAAGATTAATTTGGCCTAATTTGATATTATTATTTGGGTCAAAGTCCAACTAAGCCCAAAAATAGGTTAATTTGACCAAAACGTCAAATCAAGCCTAAATCCAATTAATTGGGCCCAAAGGTCATGCCCATGGACCAACCAAGCCCAAATCCATAGGCTAACCAGGCCCAAGCCCATAAAGCCCATCAGAGAGCCCTATAAATAGAGGCACTCTTCTCATTTCAGGGGAGGATTTTTTCTACATTCAGAGAGCCTAGAGAATTCATCAACAAGCAGAAGACTCCCAAGACTCCTGAAGCTACACTCTTAGAAGACACAAATACTCTTCCAAGACTTCTACTTCAAGAACATTTGGTGCTTTTCTTTTTCAAGTCAAGCACATTCACCCAATTGAGAAAGAATCAGAGGATCAAGTATTAGAGATCGAACCACATCACATCAAATCAACTTCAATATCAACACCAACTCAAGTTCAACTCCACGAAACAAGTTTCTCTAGAAGCCTCGTGTGAACAAATTGGCACGCCCAGTGGGACATCTCTACCTCTCATCACTCTCTCAGCATCCAAACAAGGTAAATGGCACCTAAGAAGATGGCATCCAAGGCTTCCTCCACAAATGGCTCATACATGGGACCTGTCACCCGCAGTCGCTCAAGAGAAGTCATGTAGGAGTAAGAATAGAGCTCCCTCATTGCCCACAATATCTTGAGGTAAATGACGGAATCCCCACAAGGCAGGGTTGTCATCAAGAAAACCAAAGGCGACAGTCAGACTCGGTGGCCTCTCTGTCGGTCCAACAACTGCAAGACATGATCATGACCTTCATAAGGGCTCAATATAGAGGGCTGGCTCAAACTTCCTTCATGTATTCCAAGCCATACACCCAGAAGATCGACAATCTGAGAATGCCTGCAGGGTACCAACCCCCAAAGTTCCAACAATTCGTCAGAAAGGGCAACCCAAAGCAACATATCGCCCACTTCGTAGAAGCACGCGAGAATGGGGGAACAAGAGGAGATCTACTAGTCAAACAATTCGTTAGAACCCTCAAAGGAAACGCTTTTGACTGGTACACAGACTTAGAGCCTGAGGCGATTGACAGTTGGGAGCAACTTGAAAGAGAATTCTTGAATTGCTTCTACAACACTAGGCGTACCGTCAGCATGATGAAGTTGACAAACGCCAAACAACGGAAAGGGGAGCCAGTTGTCGACTATATCAATCGATGGACAGCTCTGAGTCTGGATTGCAAAGATCGACTCACCGAATTATCTGCTGTAGAAATGTGCACACAGGGTATGCACTAGGAACTCCTCTACATCTTGCAGGGAATAAAGCCCCCTACCTTTAAAGAATTGGCGACCCGTGCCCACAACATGGAGCTAAGTATCGCCAATAGAGGAACGAGGGACTTCCTGAGCCACGAACCGAAGAAAGATAAAAAGAAGAATGAAGGGCACCGAGAAAATTGTGAAATATGCCACAAAAAAATCAATGGTTATTAATACGACTCCGTTGAAGTTCTCCTCGAAAGGGAAAGAGAAGAAGATAGAAAAGAAAGATGAAGGAGGCGAAAGACATTGCCTAACCCTGAAGAAACGACACTCTGATGTTGCGGATGTGCTTGAGCAACTACTAGAGAACCACCTTATCTAGCTACCAGAATGTAAACGATCGGAACAGGCTGGCAAAGTGGATAATCCCAACTACTGCAAGTATCACAGGGTTGTTAGCCACCCAGTTGAAAAATGTTTTGTATTGAAGGAATTGATCCTCAAATTGGCCCGTGAGAGGAAAACAGAGCTGGATGTAGACGAGGTGGTCTAAACGAATCATGCTGCGGTGACGGTAGCTCCAAGTGTGGCGACACCAATCATATATTATGAAGAAAGGGAGAGCTCGGTCCAGTTTGGGACCTTCGAACCTATGGTAGTATGGTTTCAGTAGGAGGTTCAAGCTACAAATCCTTAAAACGAAGGAGAGCGCATTGACGATGATGATAACGAAGGTAGGATTCTTGTGGCGCACCATAAGAAGGAAAGACTGAACTCTACCTAAAAAGAGCTACGCTCTCATAGAAGCTATAAGAGAGGGAGCAAGACACAAAAAAAGAAGGGTAGAAAGAAGGCTTGGAGGCCAAAAGCTGTTGACGAGAGAGATGAGGATGTTCCTCATCCCAGACAATAGATGATGTTAGCAGATTTCCTCCCGAAGAACTTCTGCAATTGGGGTTCAGAGGAGACACCAGAGGTTGCTACATGTCATGTTGTCAGTATCAGGGAGGACGAAGATACCATTCCAAGCCCATTAAAGTCGACAAGAGAACCAAAGGGTTCGTTATCATTCAACATAAATGACCTACTTTCACTTCCGCGAGAAGCTAAGACGATCCTCATTGAGGCACTGTGAGAATCCAACGCCTCTGGTGCATCGACCTCTGCAACACATGCTTATGCCTCGTGTTGCACATCCATAGGCTTATCAGACAAAGATCTGTTACTAGGATCCAAATTGCATAATAAGCCTTTGTATGTCTCTAGATACATTCGAGAACAGAGAGTGGGTCGAATCCTCATCGACAACGGATCCAACATCAATATAATGCCTAAGACGACTATGAAACAATTGGGCATACTCATAGAAGAGCTATGATACAACAAATTAGTAATTCAGGGTTTCAATCAAGGCAGCCAAAGGGCGATAGGCATGATACGCTCAGAGCTCCTCATTGGCGATCTGAAGGCCGACGCGTTGTTTCATGTGATAGACTCAAAGACCACCTACAAGCTGCTATTTGGACGCCCTTGGATTCATGGGGATGGTGTGATTACATCAACACTACATCAGTGTTTCAAGTTTTACCAAGAAGGGATTAAGAAGATTGAAGCAGATTCTAATTCATTTTTCGAGGCCGAGTCTCACTTCGCAGATGCAAAGTTTTACCTAAAGAGTGAGAATTTTGGTAAGACTATGCTGGCAGAGAACTTGCTGGCAAAGAAATCAAGTGGATCCCGGTCGAGGTCGCCAATAGACACAGAGAAAAGGGCGGGTAACAAGGTACAAGCCTCCAACCCTAAAGAGAGTAGAATATCCCTCGGTGTTGGAGAAACACCCATGGTGAGGGGCGAAAAAGCCTAAAAAACTTTGATTCTATGCTATGTCCCTTTTTTTAGACGAAAAAAGGGTGAGTCACCTTTTACGAAATGCTCAAAAGGTTTGTAGGTCGGAGACAGAAATTTTAAAGGAGAGTTTCGTCACACCTCTCACGTCGATAACGAAGCAGGAAGTCCACAAGCCGGAGGCAGAAGTTACAGGGTTAAAGCTACCCGAGAGGCGAACTAAAGACAAATTCGATCCCAAGGCTCACAAGCTATTGGCGAAGGCGGGCTACGACTTCACAACTCACACTGAGTTCAAGAGTTTGAAGATTTATGAGCAACCCCGACTCTCGCCAACCCAAAAGAAGCTTCGACCGTATTAGACCGTCTGCCGCACGCACCTTGGTCTTCGAGAGGTTAAGCATGACAGAAGTAGAAAGAGAAAGCCCACATACTATTCCTAGAGTTACTTGACGTTCAGTTTTTCGAAGGTTGACTCTGCCAAATGAAGGAAATGAGGAAATCATCTGTTAATCGCCGGTGGTAGAGCGACCGTCGGCCTTCGGGAGATTAGGTGCAGTTCCGACAGAGAACGAAGGAAAACCCTACGTTCCTGTTTTTGATCGCCTGAAGCACGAGAGGGCTGAAGATCCCTCGATCAATATGTCCCTAGTAAGACCTGTCTCTTATACACATCTAGATGTGTATAAGAGACAGGGACTCGGATATGAGCCGTCAGAGCCAGTCCACATAATTAGAAAGGCGAAGGGGAAAGTGGCCAACAGCAATCATATCACTGCAGAAGAAGTCGATGATACAGGAGAAAAGGAGGGCAAAGATAAAAGAGCCTCAGCCTTCGACCTGTCTCTTATACACATCTAGATGTGTATAAGAGACAGTAGTAAGACAAAGGAAAAGGGAAAAGCTTGTGTTGACGCCCTCGAAATGACCATAAGAAAGAGGGGGCCGATACCTCGAGCATCCATCTAGTGACAAATCGACCTTAAAAACGCTGAAGCGTCATCGGACTAGAAGCCATCAGGAGAGGCAAGAAGTGATGGAAAAATTCGTAGTACCGTCACCTCACGCATGAAGAGAAATACCTTCATTACTCTAAGCACAAGTAAGGGCACGCTTAAAGTAAAGAGGCACGACATCGTTTTCACCAATCCTCATAATGGAAATTTAGAGCAGGAAGAAGGCGAAACTTCGTGCCACCACATCCAATCACCGAAGAATCCGAAGAGGGTATGACCGAAGAGAAAGTGGAGGACACTCCGTAAGATCTAGAGGAAGGTGGCCAATCCACGGTGGACGAGCTAAAAGAGGTAAATCTGGGCACTGTAGAAGAACTGCATCCGACTTTCATTAGTGCGTCCCTCTCGGAAGAGGAAAAGGACGAGTACATGAGTCTGCTCACCGAATACAAGGATGTTTTCGCTTGGTCATACAAAGAGATGTCAGGACTAGATCCAAAAGTAGCAGTCCACCATCTCGTGATCAAACAGGGGTGTCGACCCGTTAAGCAGGCTCAACGATGCTTTTAGCCAGAACTTATCCCCCAGATTGAGGTTGAGGTCAATAAGTTGATTGAGGTCGGGTTCATTCGCGAAGTTAAATATCCAACATGGATAGCCAACATTATCCCGATTAGAAAAAAGAATGGACAACTTCGTGCTTGCGTAGACTTTCGCGACCTAAATAGCGCATGCCCAAAAGACGATTTTCCATTGCCCATCACAGAGATCATGCTCGATGCGACAACAAAACATGAGGCCTTATCCTTCATGGATGGATCTTCCGGGTATAACCAGATATGAATGGCCCTCACAGACAAGAAAATTGTGGCATTTCGAACCCCAAAAATGATATATTGTTACAAGGAAATGCCCTTCGGGTTGAAGAACGCCAGCACTACTTATCAACGTGCCATGCAGAGGTGTTTGACAATATGTTGCACAAACACGTGGAGTGCTATGTGGATGACCTTGTGGTCAAGACCAAGTGACGACATGACCATTTAAAATATCTAAGAACCATGTTTGATCGACTGCGAAAGTACTAGATAAAGATGAACCCCCTCAAATGCGCGTTCGGCATAACTTCAGGAAAGTTTATGGGCTTCGTTATGAGACATCAAGGGATAGAGATAGACCAATCTAAGATCGATGCCATCCAGAATATGCCAAGGCCAAGAAATCTACATGAGTTGAGAAGTTTGTAGGGACGTCTAGCCTACATCCGGAGGTTTATTTTTAACCTGGCAGGGCGGTGTCAACCCTTTCAAAGACTGATAAGAAAATGAGAGAAATTCGAATGGGATGAGGCCTGCCAGAATGCTTTCAATAGCATAAAGAGGTACATGATTAGCCCTTCTGTCTTAGGAGCCCCAGTAGTGGGCAAACTGTTGATACTGTATATTGTAGCGCAAAAGAGATGATTGGGGGCATTATTGGCACAAGAAAGAGAAAAGGGAAAAGAACGCGCTCTCTATTATTTAAGTAGAACCCTGGATAGAGCCGAGAACAATTATTCCCCTATAGAGAAGACGTGCTTTGTACTCTTTTTCGGCATAGATAAGTTGAGGCACTACATGCAGGCCTTTACAGTCCACTTAATTGCGAAAGTCGATCCCATCAAGTACGTCTTGTCTAGGCCGATCATCTCAGGATGTTTAGCCAAGTGGGCAATCATGCTTCAACAGTCAACATTGTTTATGTACCGCAAAGGGCAGTTAAAGGGCATGCATTGGCTGACTTCCTGGCAGATCACCCAATTCCATCGGATTGGGAGTTAAGTGAATACTTACCCGATGATGATGTTCTCTTCACAGAAACCTCAGGGTTATGGGTCATGTTCTTTGACGGTGCGGCACGAAAAAGTGGTACGGGGGCAGGTATCGTCCTCATTTCGCTAGAAAAGCACATGCTGCCTTATAGCTTCGCACTTGCCGAGTTATGCTCAAACAACATCACTAAATACCAAGCCTTGATAATTGGTCTCCAAATGGCCTTAGAGATTGGAGTAGCTTGTATAGAAATCTTCGGTGACTCAAAGTTGATAATCAATCAACTCTTATGCCAGTGCGAGGTGAAGCATGACGACTTGAAACCCTACTTCACTTACGGTCGCCAGTTGATGGAGAAGTTCAAAAGCGTGGCATTGAAACATGTCTCGAGGACAGAGAACAAGAAAGCGGATGCCTTGGCAAACTTAGCCATTGCCTTAACGGACCTGGATAATGTGCCCCTTAATATATCGCTTTGGAGGAGAAGGCTCTCGGATGACCCCCGTTGTAAAACCGAGGTTCGTAGGAGGGCCGCGCATTTCATTTACTACAAAGGGGTCCTATACTGTCGATCCTTTGAAGGATTTTTCCTTCGATGCCTCAGTAAAGAAGAATCAGCAA